>NW_027364377.1:205000-244552 GCF_046119375.1 Phyllobates terribilis
GACGCTGCGCTGAACGGCGAAGCGTAGGAACGGGCGGTGAAATAAGCGCGCCAAAAAAACTATAAAGTTTACGTTTTTTTCCGTAATTCATCAGATGAGCGTGATAACGGAAGCTGCGCTGAACGGTGGCGCGTAGTAACAGGCGGTGAAATAAGCGCGCCAAAAAACTATAAAGTTTACTTTTTTTCCATAATTCATTAGATGAGCGTGATAACGGAAGCTGCGTTGAACGGCGGCGCGTAGGAACGAGCGGTGAAATAAGCGCGCCAAAAAAACTATAAAGTTTACGTTTTTTTTCCGTAATTCATCAAATGAGCGTGATAACGGAAGCTGCGCTGAACGGCGGCGCGTAGGAACGGGCGGTGAAATAAGCGCGCCAAAAAAACTATAAAGTTTACGTTTTTTTTCCGTAATTCATCAGATGAGCGTGATAACGGAAGGTGCGCTGAACCGCGGCGCGTAGGAACGGGCGGTGAAATAAGCGCGCCAAAAAAACTATAAAGTTTACGTTTTTTTTCCGTAATTTATCAGATGAGCGTGATAACGAACGCAGCCCTTAACGGCGGCGTCAGAGCGACTTTTTTTTGTTGCAGATTGAATTTTAAGTGCTTTTGCTATCATCAAACCTGTAGCCAGCTCTAATCCTCATTGAGCTATTCCAAGGGTGAGGGCTGGCTAAGGGTCGCCCTGGAGGCACCTGTAGCCAGCTCTCATCCTCATTGAGCTGCTCCAAGGGTGAGGGCTGGCTAGGGGTCGCCCTGGAGGCACCTGTAGCCAGCTCTCATCCTCATTGAGCTGCTCCAAGGGTGAGGGCTGGCTAGGGGTCGCCCTGGAGGCACCTGTAGCCAGCTCTCATTCTCATTGAGCTGCTCCAAGGGTGAGGGCTGGCTACGGGTCGCCCTGGAGGCACCTGTAGCCAGCTCTCATCCTCATTGAGCTGCTCCAAGGGTGAGGGCTGGCTAGGGGTCGCCCTGGAGGCACCTGTAGCCAGCTCTCATCCTCATTGAGCTGCTCCAAGGGTGAGGGCTGGCTAGGGGTCGCCCTGGAGGCACCTGTAGCCAGCTCTCATCCTCATTGAGCTGCTCCAAGGGTGAGGGCTGGCTAGGGGTCGCCCTGGAGGCACCTGTAGCCAGCTCTCATCCTCATTGAGCTATTCGAAGGGTGAGGGCTGGCTACGTGTCGCCCTGGAGGCACCTGTAGCCAACTCTCATCCTCATTGAGCGTGATAACGGACGCTGCGCTGAACGGCGGCGCATAGGAACGGGCGGTGAAATAAGCGCGCCAAAAAAACTATAAAATTTACGTTTTTTTTCCGTAATTCATCAGATGAGCGTGATAACGGAAGCTGCGCTGAACGGCGGCGCGTAGGAACGGGCGGTGAAATAAGCGCGCCAAAAAAGCTATAAAGTGTACGTTTTTTTTCCATAATTCATTAGATGAGCGTGATAACGGAAGCTGCGTTGAACGGCGGCGCGTAGGAACGGGCGGTGAAATAAGCGCGCCAAAAAACTATAAAGTTTACGTTTTTTTTCCGTAATTCATCAGATGAGCGTGATAACGGACGCTGCGCTGAATGGCGGCGCGTAGGAACGGGCGGTGAAATAAGCGCGCCAAAAAAACTATAAAGTTTACGTTTTTTTCCGTAATTCATCAGATGAGCGTGATATCGGATGCTGTGCTGAACGGCGGCACGTAGGAACGGGCGGTGAAATAAGTGCGCCAAAAAAACGATAAAGTTTACGTTTTTTTTCTGTAATTTATCAGATGAGCGTGATAACGGACGCAGCCCTTAACGGCGGCGTCAGAGCGACTTTTTTTTGTTGCAGATTGAATTTTAAGTGCTTTTGGTATCATCAAACCTGTAGCCAGCTCTCATCCTCATTGAGCTATTCCAAGGGTGAGGGCTGGCTAGGGGTCGCCCTGGAGGCACGTGTAGCCAGCTCTCATCCTCATTGAGCTGCTCCAAGGGTGAGGGCTGGCTAGGGGTCGCCCTGGAGGCACCTTTAGCCAGCTCTCATACTCATTGAGGTGCTCCAAGGGTGAGGGCTGGCTAGGGGTCGCCCTGGAGGCACCTGTAGCCAGCTCTCATCCTCATTGAGCTGCTCCAAGGGTGAGGGCTGGCTAGGGGTCGCCCTGGAGGCACCTGTAGCCAGCTCTCATCCTCATTGAGCTGCTCCAAGGGTGAGGGCTGGCTAGGGGTCGCCCTGGAGGCACCTGTAGCCAGCTCTCATCCTCATTGAGCTGCTCCAAGGCTGAGGGCTGGCTAGGGGTCGCCCTGGAGGCACCTGTAGCCAGCTCTCATCCTCATTGAGCTGCTCCAAGGGTGAGGGCTGGCTAGGGGTCGCCCTGGAGGCACCTGTAGCCAGCTCTCATCCTCATTGAGCTATTCCAAGGGTGAGGGCTGGCTAGGGGTCGCCCTGGAGGCACCTGTAGCCAGCTCTCATCCTCATTGAGCTGCTCCAAGGGTGAGGGCTGGCTAGGGGTCGCCCTGGAGGCACCTGTAGCCAGCTCTCATCCTCATTGAGCTGCTCCAAGGGTGAGGGCTGGCTAGGGGTCGCCCTGGAGGCACCTGTAGCCAGCTCTCATCCTCATTGAGCTGCTCCAAGGGTGAGGGCTGGCTAGGGGTCGCCCTGGAGGCACCTGTAGCCAGCTCTCATCCTCATTGAGCTGCTCCAAGGGTGAGGGCTGGCTAGGGGTCGCCCTGGAGGCACCTGTAGCCAGCTCTCATCCTCATTGAGCTGCTCCAAGCGTGAGGGCTGGCTAGGGGTCGCCCTGGAGGCACCTGTAGCCAGCTCTCATCCTCATTGAGCTGCTCCAAGGGTGAGGGCTGGCTAGGGGTCGCCCTGGAGTCACCTGTAGCCAGCTCTCATCCTCATTGAGCTGCTCCAAGGGTGAGGGCTGGCTAGGGGTCGCCCTGGAGGCACCTGTAGCCAGCTCTCATCCTCATTGAGCTGCTCCAAGGGTGAGGGCTGGCTAGGGGTCGCCCTGGAGGCACCTGTAGCCAGCTCTCATCCTCATTGAGCTGCTCCAAGGGTGAGGGCTGGCTAGGGGTCGCCCTGGAGGCACCTGTAGCCAGCTCTCATCCTCATTGAGCTGCTCCAAGGGTGAGGGCTGGCTAGGGATCTCCCTGGAGGCACCTGTAGCCAGCTCTCATCCTCATTGAGCTGCTCCAAGGGTGAGGGCTGGCTAGGGGTCGTCCTGGAGGCACCTGTAGCCAGCTCTCATCCTCATTGAGCTGCTCCAAGGGTGAGGGCTGGCTAGGGGTCGCCCTGGAGGCACCTGTAGCCAGCTCTCATCCTCATTGAGCTGCTCCAAGGGTGAGGGCTGGCTAGGGGTCGCCCTGGAGGCACCTGTAGCCAGCTCTCATCCTCATTGAGCTGCTCCAAGGGTGAGGGCTGGCTAGGGGTCGCCCTGGAGGCACCTGTAGCCAGCTCTCATCCTCATTGAGCTGCTCCAAGGGTGAGGGCTGGCTAGGGGTCGCCCTGGAGGCACCTGTAGCCAGCTCTCATCCTCATTGAGCTGCTCCAAGGGTGAGGGCTGGCTCGGGGTCGCCCTGGAGGCACCTGTAGCCAGCTCTCATCCTCATTGAGCTATTCCAAGGGTGAGGGCTGGCTACGTGTCGCCCTGGAGGCACTTGTAGCCAGCTCTCATCCTCATTGAGCGTGATAACGGACGCTGCGCTGAACGGCGGCGCATAGGAACGGGCGGTGAAATAAGCACGCCAAAAAAAACTATAAAGTTTACGTTTTTTTTCCATAATTCATCAGATGAGGGTGATAACGGACGCTGCGCTGAACGGCGGCGCGTAGGAACGGGCGATGAAATAAGCGCGCCAAAAAAACTATAAAGTTTACGTTTTTTTTCCGTAATTCATCAGATGAGCATGATAACGGACGCTGCGCTGAATGGCGGCGCGTAGGAACGGGCGGTGAAATAAGCGCGCCAAAAAAACTATAAAGTTTACTTTTTTTTTCCGTAATTCATCAGATGAGCGTGATAACGGATGCTGTGCTGAACGGCGACACGTAGGAACGGGCGATGAAATAAGTGCGCCAAAAAAACGATAAAGTTTACGTTTTTTTTCTGTAATTTATCAGATCAGCGTGATAACGGACGCAGCCCTTAACGGCGGCGTCAGAGCGACTTTTTTTTGTTGTAGATTGAATTTTAAGTGCTTTTGCTATCATCAAACCTGTAGCCAGCTCTCATCCTCATTGAGCTATTCCAAGGGTGAGGGCTGGCTAAGGGTCGCCCTGGAGGCACCTGTAGCCAGCTCTCATCCTCATTGAGCTGCTCCAAGGGTGAGGGCTGGCTAGGGGTCGCCCTGGAGGCACCTGTAGCCAGCTCTCATCCTCATTGAGCTGCTCCAAGGGTGAGGGCTGGCTAGGGGTCGCCCTGGAGGCACCTGTAGCCAGCTCTCATCCTCATTGAGCTGCTCCAAGGGTGAGGGCTGGCTAGGGGTCGCCCTGGAGGCACCTGTAGCCAGCTCTCATCCTCATTGAGCTGCTCCAAGGGTGAGGGCTGGCTAGGGGTCGCCCTGGAGGCACCTGTAGCCAGCTCTCATCCTCATTGAGCTGCTCCAAGGGTGAGGGCTGGCTAGGGGTCGCCTTGGAGGCACCTGTAGCCAGCTCTCATCCTCATTGAGCTGCTCCAAGCGTGAGGGCTGGCTAGGGGTCGCCCTGGAGGCACCTGTAGCCAGCTCTCATCCTCATTGAGCTGCTCCAAGGGTGAGGGCTGGCTAGGGGTCGCCCTGGAGTCACCTGTAGCCAGCTCTCATCCTCATTGAGCTGCTCCAAGGGTGAGGGCTGGCTAGGGGTCGCCCTGGAGGCACCTGTAGCCAGCTCTCATCCTCATTGAGCTGCTCCAAGGGTGAGGGCTGGCTAGGGGTCGCCCTGGAGGCACCTGTAGCCAGCTCTCATCCTCATTGAGCTGCTCCAAGGGTGAGGGCTGGCTAGGGGTCGCCCTGGAGGCACCTGTAGCCAGCTCTCATCCTCATTGAGCTGCTCCAAGGGTGAGGGCTGGCTAGGGGTCGCCCTGGAGGCACCTGTAGCCAGCTCTCATCCTCATTGAGCTGCTCCAAGGGTGAGGGCTGGCTAGGGGTCGTCCTGGAGGCACCTGTAGCCAGCTCTCATCCTCATTGAGCTGCTCCAAGGGTGAGGGCTGGCTAGGGGTCGCCCTGGAGGCACCTGTAGCCAGCTCTCATCCTCATTGAGCTGCTCCAAGGGTGAGGGCTGGCTAGGGGTCGCCCTGGAGGCACCTGTAGCCAGCTCTCATCCTCATTGAGCTGCTCCAAGGGTGAGGGCTGGCTAGGGGTCGCCCTGGAGGCACCTGTAGCCAGCTCTCATCCTCATTGAGCTGCTCCAAGGGTGAGGGCTGGCTAGGGGTCGCCCTGGAGGCACCTGTAGCCAGCTCTCATCCTCATTGAGCTGCTCCAAGGGTGAGGGCTGGCTCGGGGTCGCCCTGGAGGCACCTGTAGCCAGCTCTCATCCTCATTGAGCTATTCCAAGGGTGAGGGCTGGCTACGTGTCGCCCTGGAGGCACTTGTAGCCAGCTCTCATCCTCATTGAGCGTGATAACGGACGCTGCGCTGAACGGCGGCGCATAGGAACGGGCGGTGAAATAAGCACGCCAAAAAAAACTATAAAGTTTACGTTTTTTTTCCGTAATTCATCAGATGAGGGTGATAACGGACGCTGCGCTGAACGGCGGCGCGTAGGAACGGGCGGTGAAATAAGCGCGCCAAAAAAACTATAAAGTTTACGTTTTTTTTCCGTAATTCATCAGATGAGCATGATAACGGACGCTGCGCTGAATGGCGGCGCGTAGTAACGGGCGGTGAAATAAGCGCGCCAAAAAAACTATAAAGTTTACTTTTTTTTTCCGTAATTCATCAGATGAGCGTGATAACGGATGCTGTGCTGAACGGCGACACGTAGGAACGGGCGATGAAATAAGTGCGCCAAAAAAACGATAAAGTTTACGTTTTTTTTCTGTAATTTATCAGATCAGCGTGATAACGGACGCAGCCCTTAACGGCGGCGTCAGAGCGACTTTTTTTTGTTGTAGATTGAATTTTAAGTGCTTTTGCTATCATCAAACCTGTAGCCAGCTCTCATCCTCATTGAGCTATTCCAAGGGTGAGGGCTGGCTAAGGGTCGCCCTGGAGGCACCTGTAGCCAGCTCTCATCCTCATTGAGCTGCTCCAAGGGTGAGGGCTGGCTAGGGGTCGCCCTGGAGGCACCTGTAGCCAGCTCTCATCCTCATTGAGCTGCTCCAAGGGTGAGGGCTGGCTAGGGGTCGCCCTGGAGGCACCTGTAGCCAGCTCTCATCCTCATTGAGCTGCTCCAAGGGTGAGGGCTGGCTAGGGGTCGCCCTGGAGGCACCTGTAGCCAGCTCTCATCCTCATTGAGCTGCTCCAAGGGTGAGGGCTGGCTAGGGGTCGCCCTGGAGGCACCTGTAGCCAGCTCTCATCCTCATTGAGCTGCTCCAAGGGTGAGGGCTGGCTAGGGGTCGCCCTGGAGGCACCTGTAGCCAGCTCTCATCCTCATTGAGCTGCTCCAAGGGTGAGGGCTGGCTAGGGGTCGCCCTGGAGGCACCTGTAGCCAGCTCTCATCCTCATTGAGCTGCTCCAAGGGTGAGGGCTGGCTAGGGGTCGCCCTGGAGGCACCTGTAGCCAGCTCTCATCCTCATTGAGCTGCTCCAAGGGTGAGGGCTGGCTAGGGGTCGCCCTGGAGGCACCTGTAGCCAGCTCTCATCCTCATTGAGCTGCTCCAAGGGTGAGGGCTGGCTAGGGGTCGCCCTGGAGGCACCTGTAGCCAGCTCTCATCCTCATTGAGCTGCTCCAAGGGTGAGAGCTGGCTAGGGGTCGCCCTGGAGGCACCTGTAGCCAGCTCTCATCCTCATTGAGCTGCTCCAAGGGTGAGGGCTGGCTAGGGGTCGCCCTGGAGGCACCTGTAGCCAGCTCTCATCCTCATTGAGCTGCTCCAAGGGTGAGGGCTGGCTAGGGGTCGCCCTGGAGGCACCTGTAGCCAGCTCTCATCCTCATTGAGCTGCTCCAAGGGTGAGGGCTGGCTAGGGGTCGCCCTGGAGGCACCTGTAGCCAGCTCTCATCCTCATTGAGCTGCTCCAAGGGTGAGGGCTGGCTAGGGGTCGCCCTGGAGGCACCTGTAGCCAGCTCTCATCCTCATTGAGCTGCTCCAAGGGTGAGGGCTGGCTAGGGGTCGCCCTGGAGGCACCTGTAGCCAGCTCTCATCCTCATTGAGCTGCTCCAAGGGTGAGGGCTGGCTAGGGGTCGCCCTGGAGGCACCTGTAGCCAGCTCTCATCCTCATTGAGCTGCTCCAAGGGTGAGGGCTGGCTAGGGGTCGCCCTGGAGGCACCTGTAGCCAGCTCTCATCCTCATTGAGCTGCTCCAAGGGTGAGGGCTGGCTAGGGGTCGCCCTGGAGGCACCTGTAGCCAACTCTCATCCTCATTGAGCGTGATAACGGACGCTGCGCTGAACGGCGGCGCATAGGAACGGGCGGTGAAATAAGCGCGCCAAAAAAACTATAAAGTTTACGTTTTTTTTCGTAATTCATCAGATGAGGGTGATAACGGACGCTGCGCTGAACGGCGGCGTGTAGGAACGGGCGGTGAAATAAGCGCGCCAAAAAAACTATAAAATTTACGTTTTTTTTCCGTAATTCATCAGATGAGCGTGATAACGGAAGCTGCGCTGAACGGCGGCGCGTAGGAACGGGCGGTGAAATAAGCGCGCCAAAAAAGCTATAAAGTGTACGTTTTTTTTCCATAATTCATTAGATGAGCGTGATAACGGAAGCTGCGTTGAACGGCGGCGCGTAGGAACGGGCGGTGAAATAAGCGCGCCAAAAAAACTATAAAGTTTACGTTTTTTTTTCCGTAATTCATCAGATGAGCGTGATAACGGACGCTGCGCTGAATGGCGGCGCGTAGGAACGGGCGGTGAAATAAGCGCGCCAAAAAAACTATAAAGTTTACGTTTTTTTTCCGTAATTCATCAGATGAGCGTGATAACGGATGCTGTGCTGAACGGCGGCACGTAGGAACGGGCGGTGAAATAAGTGCGCCAAAAAAACGATAAAGTTTACTTTTTTTTCTGTAATTTATCAGATGAGCGTGATAACGGACGCAGCCCTTAACGGCGGCGTCAGAGCGACTTTTTTTTGTTGCAGATTGAATTTTAAGTGCTTTTGGTATCATCAAACCTGTAGCCAGCTCTCATCCTCATTGAGCTATTCCAAGGGTGAGGGCTGGCTAGGGGTCGCCCTGGAGGCACCTGTAGCCAGCTCTCATCCTCATTGAGCTGCTCCAAGGGTGAGGGCTGGCTAGGGGTCGCCCTGGAGGCACCTGTAGCCAGCTCTCATCCTCATTGAGCTGCTCCAAGGGTGAGGGCTGGCTAGGGGTCGCCCTGGAGGCACCTGTAGCCAGCTCTCATCCTCATTGAGCTGCTCCAAGGGTGAGGGCTGGCTAGGGGTCGCCCTGGAGGCACCTGTAGCCAGCTCTCATCCTCATTGAGCTGCTCCAAGGGTGAGGGGTGGCTAGGGGTCGCCCTGGAGGCACCTGTAGCCAGCTCTCATCCTCATTGAGCTGCTCCAAGCGTGAGGGCTGGCTAGGGGTCGCCCTGGAGGCACCTGTAGCCAGCTCTCATCCTCATTGAGCTGCTCCAAGGGTGAGGGCTGGCTAGGGGTCGCCCTGGAGTCACCTGTAGCCAGCTCTCATCCTCATTGAGCTGCTCCAAGGGTGAGGGCTGGCTAGGGGTCGCCCTGGAGGCACCTGTAGCCAGCTCTCATCCTCATTGAACTGCTCCAAGGGTGAGGGCTGGCTAGGGGTCGCCCTGGAGGCACCTGTAGCCAGCTCTCATCCTCATTGAGCTGCTCCAAGGGTGAGGGCTGGCTAGGGGTCGCCCTGGAGGCACCTGTAGCCAGCTCTCATCCTCATTGAGCTGCTCCAAGGGTGAGGGCTGGCTAGGGGTCGCCCTGGAGGCACCTGTAGCCAGCTCTCATCCTCATTGAGCTGCTCCAAGGGTGAGGGCTGGCTAGGGGTCGCCCTGGAGGCACCTGTAGCCAGCTCTCATCCTCATTGAGCTGCTCCAAGGGTGAGGGCTGGCTAGGGGTCGCCCTGGAGGCACCTGTAGCCAGCTCTCATCCTCATTGAGCTGCTCCAAGGGTGAGGGCTGGCTAGGGGTCGCCCTGGAGGCACCTGTAGCCAGCTCTCATCCTCATTGAGCTATTCCAAGGGTGAGGGCTGGCTACGGGTCGCCCTGGAGGCACCTGTAGCCAGCTCTCATCCTCATTGAGCTGCTCCAAGGGTGAGGGCTGGCTAGGGGTCGCCCTGGAGGCACCTGTAGCCAGCTCTCATCCTCATTGAGCTATTCCAAGGGTGAGGGCTGGCTACGGGTCGTCCTGGAAGTACCTGTAGCCAGCTCTCATCAAGAAAAAGCTACGCCTACTAAGTTGCATTAACCAATCGGAGCAGATTCATGATTTACATTCAAATAAACCATCATTTTAGGAAAAGGAAAAGGAGTTTTGGAGGGAAGTTTAATTTGATCCAGTGCTCAGGAGCAACAAGGGTGATTAGTGCACAAGAGAAGCTGTGACCTTAGCCAATTACAACCATGCCGCCCAAAAGAAGGTAAGTACACCTGGTGGGATAGTGAGTGGGAGGGAAATATGAATCTGCAGAGGTATGTGTTGCTTCTAGAAATACTCTTTCTGGACACCATTGCAGCATGCATTCTGGGGTACACTGAGACCATGGGAGTATTTGCAGAAGAGGTTAACATACAGCATGTATTGGGATCAGGTGCCTAACTATACTGCAGCATCATCTGAGCTTGTACTGGAATCAGGTGTATAAGTATACTTGTACTCATATAGCTTGTACTGGAATCAGGTGTATAAGTATACTTGTACTCATATAGCTTGTACTGGAATCAGGTGTATAAGTATGCTTGTACTCATATAGTTTGTACTGGAATCAGGTGCCTAATCTGATGTCCTCTCTGTGACCTCTGCAAACTTTTTAGCTTGGTTGTATTACTGTGGTGGGGGGAGGGGGAAGGATTGCGGTGTGAAAGTGTATTATAACATCATGTTAAGGCTTGCAATTGTTCAGGCTCAGTCACAGAAAGGGTTTATGTTTTTGGCGCGGTCTTTCTGTATCTTTCAAAGTTTGCAGTGTGAAAAGGCTTTAAACTGTATATGTACTTGCTCGCTCACTCGTTTTTTCTCCTTTTTGACTGATAAATGAGTGCCGGTCATGTGCAAAACTGTATACGCATTTGCATAGTCAATACCACATTAATTTTTTGCACGGTATCTTTGTCAATCTAAATAATTCTTGCAAAACCTCAGATTTGCGCAAGATCTAGGAACATGCATATGATAAAAAACCGCATGTGTTATGTGCACAATATTGCCACAATTTGTGTAGTATGCTATAAAAGTGCATTAACTTGTGCTAAACAATTGCTCCTTAAAAAATTGTGTACGTTTGTCCGTTTTTGTGACCAAAAATGAGGGCTGGCTATTGGTGGTCAAAATACACTCTAGAGCCAGCCCTCATCTTTTTAAAAAAATCTATGGCAATGATGAGACGTGCCTTTTCTCATGAGCTGTGTATTTGTTGTAAAAAAAAATCAGATTTTTGAAATCCAGTTATCCTGCTGAAACATAAAAAATGCTGGTTGATATTAGTGGGTGGAAAAGCTAGATTCTCACTGATATTGTTCCTGATCTTCCATTTTTCTTTTTTACAGCGGCTTCAGGATGCTGAAGACATGTCCACTATGTTACAAAGCATTTACTCAACTGCCACAGCACCTTACACGACAATGCCTTAGATGCTGTACACAAGAGGAGAAGGATGCGCTAGTGAAAGAATCTAGAAACTCACTGATAGCAATTGCAACAAAAGGAACATATATCCCTTATGACAAGATTCCAGAGATCACTACAAAGGACGATCTTATCTCCTTCCTGGAGGACAGAGGGTTTATAGTACCCGAGAAACCAACTATGGCCAGGTATGCCCCACTAGCATCTTATTCTTTGAATACTGATGTTCATACTTGTGTAAGCTTTATAGATTTGCATATATGTTCTGAACTATGCCAAATAATCACGTGTATTTTATATTTACAGGATTGTTGAAGATGAGGGGGCATCACCTGTGCAGGAGGAGCTGACAGCCAGTGAGCAAGAGCTGCCTAATGAGGAGGAAGTGCTGCCTGTTGAGGAGGAAATGTCTACAGTCATCGAGGAGGAGTCGCCCGTCCCAGAGGAAGAGCCGCCCGTCCCAGAGGAAGAGCTGTCCGTCACAGAGGAAGAGCCGTCCGTCCCAGAGGAAGAGCCGCCCGTCACAGTGGAAGAGCCGTCCGTCACAGAGGAAGAGCCGCCCGTCACAGTGGAAGAGCCGTCCGTCACAGAGGAAGAGACGCCCGTCCCAAAGGATTATGATGTCTACAGGTCAGTGTAAATTTATACAAGGAATTTACTTTAATCCCTTGCTCAAACATTGCCTTGGCCTCAGCACATCCTGGCTTTTAGGCCACTTTAAAAAATTGTCAACACTGCTGGCCTACTCAAGATTGTACTTCACGTTATTACTAAGGATTTTTATAATTTACAGGACTGTTGAAGATGAGAAGCCATCTACATCAACTGGCACATCGGCACGCCGAGCCATATCAAATCCTGAATTGGTGCATCTTTCAGCTGCAGAAGACTATACATCCTCTGAAACATCCGACAGTGAAGCCGATCAACAACCAGAGACCAGAGAAAGAGAGGAAAATACCAGCCAAACAGATGAAGACAGGCCGAGGTCAGTTAGTGTGTGTAACATTCTCACTCATCATGCTTTTATATATATATACATATCTATATATATCTATATATATATATCTATATATATATATATCTATATATATATATATATATATATATATATATATATATATATATTGAGCAAAAAAACAATACAAATAATGTTTAACTGGGACAATTAATAGCATATCCCACAACTTTACAGCCCTTACAAAGTAATTTTTTCTCCTATTTTAGGCAATAGATTTCCCTTCCATTGCAGCCATAAAACAGGATGCCAAAAAAGTGCCCTACACACAGACAGCTCTGTGGGGCACACAGCTTTGGCGGGGCATACTAAAATGCACTGCCATTACGATTTTCATCTGTGGGCCAGTAGAGGATGATGTACTAGCTTTACCCACAGATGAACTTCAGAACACGCAGTGTTCAGCAGTGGATGCTGCGTATAAAGGGCAGGCAGCCAGCAAAGTGCTGCTGCCAGTCAGAGCACTGGGGTCCACAGAAATCGGGCCTGGGGACACAGAAATGTTTACCACCCCTGACAACGGTGAGTGGAACCCCCAGCTGTCAAGGTCCCCGACATTTCCCCAGATTCTTCCACTGGGTGAGGGCCCCATGAATGCGTCGTTACAGGGAACCCTGGACTCACAGGCCCCATAGCGGCTGCATAGTCTACTGCCATTGGCAGGACGTCACTATATATATGCTGTATATGCTTACACAGTATTTTTCTCAAAGTTCTAATTTGTTTCTACTCTGACCTGTTGTTCTTTCTTCCAAATTTGTAGGATGACAAGCCAGAAATGGACTGTTGACAAGAGGATCAAAATGAAAGATGCAGGTTATTATGATCACCATTCTCTGTCTCATCCAATATTAAAAGGTTTTTCCTCTTATTTGCAGAACCATTGCAAGCTGGAAAGATACAAACAAATTGTTGAAAATGTGTCAAGGTTTTTATACTTTATGAACAAACGCCGTGTGAGCCTCAACTTTGCGACAAAGATTGAAAACGCCCATTTATTTTTCAAAAACCTTCAAGATCTCGGTCTGTGCAACCAAACTGTCACCAACTACATTAAGAATGTCCGGAAATTTGTACATTATCAACTATTTGCAACCAATTTACGCGATAAAAATGAAAAACTCTTCAAGGCAATGAAGTATTTCCAGTATGTGACTGCGGATATTCAGAAGAAATTTTCCAAGGGAGTTGCAAAAGAAGTTGTCAGCAGAAGGTATGTCAGCTAATTTTTATCCTTTCAGATGTATGCACAATTATTATTTTTTCTCTTTTCTCTCTCCCGCCAGGATTTTTCATACATGACTTAAAAATAGGCCTCACCTATCAGTCACATTTATTAATCTTTCTCTTAGGTACCTGGAGTTGCATAAATTGGACAAAACACCTCAGCAATGCCAGGAGATCCTGACCGTTGCAAAGCCAGATTTCCTGCAAGCCATCGAGGATGTCCAAGGAGGATCCCGAAATGAAGTGCATCAGTTGGAGATTCTCTATTACCTTGAGGCCTTAATCATACTAAAACACTTACAAAGACCAGGAGTTGTCAGAAACATGACGGTAAGTAACAACCTACTCATTATCCTGATTTAAAGCCACATGTCTATCTAACTTTCCCATGTCTTGACTCACAGGTTTCTGAGTGGACAGAGAGGATGCGTCACATCTATCAAAATGAACAGCTAATAATTGTCGGAGTTAAATCCCATAAGACTGCTGCCCACCAAGTAGCCTGTTTTGTGCTTACTGAAGAAGAAGAAAAGGTAAGATGTTCCTGTCACTACGATGGCACCCACATTAGAGAGGGATCTGTTAGTTGTCATGACTTCAACCCGTAGGATTAGTGGCATTCTGTCCCTTTTAGTAGATCCTCCCTTTAACCAGATTTTACAGGACAACTTGGTGCTACATCCTCATGCAGGTGTGTTGGGAGTCTTTCCCTTATTTCCCTGCAGTATCCAGGATGCTAAACCATAGTATCGGTGTCCAGAATAGTGCATTTTCTTAACAATAATGCTTGTTGCAGCAGCATCCAGAATGCATTATCAGTAGGAACAGATATGCTCTCCCTTATCACAGATGTTCTGCACTTTAAATGAATGGTGGGCAGTTTATAGTCTGACATATGTTTGGTGTGAGGTGACTTTTCTATATATTTAGATTGTGTGGTTCCTATCATGCTCTGAAATCCAACTGAGGCGGAGGAGAGATACTGCCCTTTTAGTCTGTAGGTTTCGCTCTCCTGGTTAGGCACATCCCTCCCTCACGTTGGTGCGGTCATTGACTCCAGTAATTAATTTAGTCTATTTCAAATTTTCTTATCTTAATATTGAAGGGCCCAACTCAATTTTTATTAAGTGGTTTACTGTTTTTTGTTTTGTTTATTTACAGTGGTTTAACATCTACTTTAAAAAAGTGAGACGGGTGCTGGCCAAAAAAGACAGTCCAGATAAATTCTTCTTATCGACTACAGGAAGACAGATATATAATGTATCCACCGACCTTCATCGCTACCAGAAGAAGTAAGTCTTAAAAGTTAAAAATCCTACATATTAGATGTTGTGCCATGTATTTATGATCTACTCTATTGCTATCTAGGTACAAACTTAAATCCATCTCTAGTCAGGTGGCAAGAAAAACTTGTGAAACATGGACCGTGTCACATTTAACAGAGACACAGAGGTATCTTTTCTCCAAATATCTCAGTCATTCCAACATGACAGCAGAGAGGAATTACAGAGAAAAAACGTTAGGAGACCTCTGCCAAGCATACACACTGGTCTTGGCAGCAGGGAAATCATCGGAAAATCAACCTCAACCCAGCAGCTCAAGGTAATTTATTGCAAAGCAGTTATGATCTATTTCACCAAATTGTTGATAAAATGTAATATTCTGTTTTCTATCTCCCCTAAAGAGAAGCAGAAGAGAGCAATGGAGAAGAGGAGCAAATGGTCCAGCAAGCTGAAGACTACAGTGCCCAGGGTGAAACAGAGGACCTCGGTGTGTCAAATTTAAATACTAAGACTCAAAGGTGGGTATATTATTAAATCAAGCAAGCTAGTAGGAGTTGGCAAACTGTACATAGCTTGTGATGTTATGGACAATGACTTGTTCTTCTGAGCATCCTCAGCACCTATACCCAGGCAAAGTGCTCTCAGTAGCGGCCACTTGTAGACAGTATGCGGAAGGGTATATTACAGGCGTTTATTGATGATATCTCCATCGCAGAACAAACCTCGATGCCTAAACTTTTAGGATTGATAGAAGATATCCTTATACCACTCTAAGTGCCCAGAAAATGTAATGTTATTATTTATATCAGGCGGAGAGCACCAATCGAACCTAGGGTCACAACAAGGTCCATGAAGACAGGGATGCAGTTGAGGAAAAGGAAACACCCAGGGTAATTGGTCAATATACTCATTCACATTGTCCTTGAACAATAAACATTTCGGTTTTAACATATGTATTCCCCTTCTTTCCTTTAAAGAGATTAAGAAGACGGCAGTGATCAGCTCCCAAGAAAGAATGAGGCGTTTCGGAGACTAAAGTTCCGGTCTTGTTAAAGTTTCTGAATTCATGTTTTATTTGTTTCTTTTCTATTCTAGGTTGTTCTACAATTCCAGGTGAACGGGGCCCTCGAAGCAATGGGAGAAGATTTTCTTTATTATAAACATTTGTACTGTTTGTATTAGTGTTAAAGGGATTCTGTCACCAGGTTTTAGCCATCTCATCTGAGCGCACCATAATGTGGACACAGACATCTTTATTCCAGTGATATATCACTTACTAGGCTGCTCAGTGTAGTTTGCATTAAAACACTGTTAAATCATCTGGAGATTATCATTAGAGCACTACTCCAGTAGTCCAGTCATACTTGGGAGCTGCCAAATCTGCAACAGAGAAAACAGTAATTTTATCAAAATGACAGCAAGGAGCTCAGTAAGTGAAACATTGCTGGATCAGGATTTCTATCTCTACATTATGCTGCTGTCCGATGGGATGTCAAAAACCTGGTGACAGAGTCCTTTTAATAACTATTTTAAAGATAAATATAAAGTGGAAGTCCTATGGCTATGATGAAACAATTCTGACAACTGTTCAAATGGCACAATCATTTACTACCGTCAGGTTTCTGAGCCGTTTAGTCTAATGCTTTGTCAGTATTACTAGAATCCATAATAATTTAAAGGTCAGGTAGCCATAAAAGTGCTCCTGCCAGTCAGAGCAGTGCAGTCCCTGGAAATCAGGCCTAGGGAAGCAGAATATATTACCATCCCTAACAACGGTAAGCATGACCCCCAGCTGTCCAGCAACCCGACATGTAGAACTGCCTATAAAAATGACCATTTGTCCAGTCAGTGCATCACTCTCTGGTGCCCTTTTACACTGGCACACTGCTTTCTGTCTCTCTCTCTTTCTCTCTCTCCAGTGCAATGCTCTCTGGTGCTCTTTCACTCTCTTTCCAGTGCACCACTCTCTGATGTGTTCTCTTTCTCCCTACTGCACCGCTCTCTGGCACTCCTCTGTCTTTATAGTGCAGTGCTCTCTTTTGTGCTCTCTCAGTCTCCAGTGCATCACTGGCGCTCACTTTTGATCTCTCCCCATTGCACCACTCTCTCGCATGCTCTCTCTCTGGTGCTTTCTTTCCATCCAAAGTGCCTTTTTTTGTCTCTGTGCCTTCACGAGCCTCTCAATCTCTGTCTTTGCCCATCTGTGGCTCTCTATCGGTCTCTGTGCCTCTCTGTCCCTCCCTGTGCTTCTATTTACCTTTTGCATCCCTCTATGTGCCTACCTTTGCCCCTTTGCTCCCCTCTTTGCCTCTATGTGCCTCTCAATGACTCTCTCTCATGCACACCTCTTCCTGTAGGTCAAAGGTAAGAAGCACTACTCAAGTTGCAGCAGAGAAGATTAATTGGTAAGTAACCACAAAGCTACACAGTGTTTAACACTTGTGTATTTTTTAAGAATCTTGTTCCTGTAGGATGCTTCCTGAACATTAAAGTGAATTGTCAGGAAACATCTTTAAGCTACAGGATCCTTGAAAAATATGCAAGTTTTTATTGGATGATTTGTCAGGCTATCAACAATCACACAGGGCCACAGGCCCGTCAACAGGGCAATAGCCCACTCCACAAGGCCAATGACCCTTTGCAAAGGGCCAGAGGTCCCTTTCCGCAGTGCCATAGGCATTTCCACAGGGCCATAACCCACTCCAGCTCTCTCCACAGGGCAACAGGCCCATTTGAAGGGCCACAGATCCCTCTTCAGGGTCACAGGCCTTTCCACAGGGCCGCACCCACCTTCAGCTCTCTCCACAGGGCCATAGGCCCTTTCCTCAGGGCCACAAGCCCCTCCAGCTCTCTCCACAGGACCACAGGCTCCTACCGGGCCACAGGCCTTTACACAGTGCCACAAGCCCCTCCAGCTCTTTCCACAGGCAATCATGTTGCATTTTGTTTACTGCAAAAGACTTCATAGGCCCCAATCTTACTCCAGAGCCTTCCACAGGCCCCTCCAGCCCACTCCACATGGCCTTTTTTAGCAGAGCAAAACTCCCTCCAGCTCTCTTTACATCACTACATGCCCCTCTGCGGGCAAATAACCCCTTCAACTCTCTCCACAGTACCATAGGCTCCTTCTGCCGGGCCACAAGCATTTCCACAGGGCCACAATCCCCTCCAACTCTTCTCCACAGGACAACAAGCTCTCATTACAGGGCCATAGCTCCCCTCCACAGGGCCAAATGCACTTTCTGCATGGACACAGCCCCATTTAGCTCTCTCCACAGAGACACAAGGCCCGTCTGCAGAGCACAAGCCCCCTCTTCAAGGCCAAAAGGCCTTTCTACATGGCCATAGTCATTTCCATAGGGCATGAGCCCCTCCAGCTCTCTCCACAGGGCAACGGACCCCTATACAGGGTCACAGGCCTTTCCACAGGGCCACAACACCTTCAGCTCTCTCCACATGACCACAGGCTCCTACTGGGCCACAGGCCTTTCCACAGTGCCACAAGCCCCTCCAGCTCT
This sequence comes from Phyllobates terribilis, assembly GCF_046119375.1. NCBI lineage: Eukaryota > Metazoa > Chordata > Amphibia > Anura > Dendrobatidae > Phyllobates > Phyllobates terribilis. The sequence goes on from NW_027364377.1 coordinate 222,905, forward strand.
CTCCACAGGCAATCATGTTGCATGTTGTTTACTGCAAAGGACTTCATAGGCCCAAATCTTACTCCAGAGCCTTCGAAAGGCCCCTCCAGCCCGCTCCACATGGCCTTTTCGTCAGGACACAACTCCCTCCAGCTCTCTTTACATCGCCACATGCTCCTCAGCGGGGCCACAGACACCTATACAGGGTCACAGGCCTTTCCACAGGGCCTCAACCCCTTCAGCTGTCTCCACAGGACCACAGGCTTTTCCACAGCCCACAACTCCTTCCAGCTCTCACCACAGGGCCACAGCCCCTTCCACAAGGCTAAAGGGCGTATCCATAGGGCCACAGACCTTTCCACAGGGCCACAACACCCTCCAGCTCTCTCCACAGGACAAGAAGCTCTCTTTACAGGGCCATAGCTCACCTCCACAGGGCCAAAAGCACTTTCCACACGGCCACAACTCCCAACAGCTCTCTCCACAGAGTCACAGGGCCCGTCTGCAGGGCACAAGCCCCCTCTTCAAGGCCAAAAGGCCTTTCTACATGGCCATAGTCATTTCCATAGGGCACGAGCCCCTCCAGCTCTCTCCACAGGGCAACGGACCCCTATACAGGGTCACAGGTCTTTCCACAGGGCCACAATCCCCTCCAACTCTTCTCCACAGGACAACAAGCTCTCTTTACCGGGCCATAGCTCCCCTCCACAGGGCCAAATGCACTTTCTGCATGGCCACAGCCCCCTTTAGCTCTCTCCACAGAGACACAAGGCCCGTCTGCAGGGCACAAGCCCCCTCTTCAAGGCCAAAAGGCCTTTCTACATGGCCATAGTCATTTCCATAGGGCACAAGCCCCTCCAGCTCTCTCCACAGGGCAACGGACCTCTATACAGGGTCACAGGCCTTTCCACAGGGCCACAACACCTTCAGCTCTCTCCACAGGACCACAGGCTCCTACTGGGCCACAGGCCTTTCCACAGTGCCACAAGCCCCTCCAGTTCTCTCCACAGGCAATCATGTTGCATGTTGTTTACTGCAAAGGACTTCATAGGCCCAAATCTTACTCCAGAGCCTTCCACAGGCCTCTCCAGCCCGCTCCACATGGCCTTTTCCTCAGGCCACAACTCCCTCCAGCTCTCTTTACATCGCCACATGCCCCTCTGCGGGGCCACAGACCCCTATACAGGGTCACAGGCCTTTCCACAGGGCCACAACACCTTCAGCTCTCTCCACAGGACCACAGGCTACTACCGGGCCACAGGTCTTTCCACAGTGCCACAAGCACCATCCAGCTCTCTCCACAGGCAATCATGTTGCACTTTTGCAACAAGAGTCAATTTTTGTTGCAGTTCGGCAACATTGGAGTCAACCCTGTTGCAAATCGGACACGAAGCTTGAAAATTTAGATGTTTACTGCAAAGGACTTCATAGGCCCCCATCTTACTCCAGAGCCTTCCACAGGCCCCTCCAGCACGCTCCACATGGCCTTTTCCACAGGCCACAACTCCATCCAGCTCTCTTTACATCGCCACATGCCCCTCTGCGGGGCAACAGACCCCTATACAGGGTCACAGGCCTCTCCACAGGGCCTCAACCCCTTCAGCTCTCTCCACAGGACCACTGGCTCCTTCTGCCGGGCCACAAGCCTTTCCACAGGGCCACAATCCCCTCCAATTCCACAGGACAACAGGCTCTCTTTACAGGGCCATAGCTCCCCTCCACAGGGCCAAATGCACTTTCCACATTGCCACAACCCCCTCCAGCTCTCTACACAGAGTCATGGGGCCCGTCTGCAGGGCACAAGCCCCTTCATCAAGGCCAAGGGGCCTTTCTACAGGGCCACTGGCCTTTAAATAGTGCCACAACCTCCTCTGGCTCTCTCAAGAGGGCCACAGGCTCCTTCTACAGGGCAAGGGCCCCCTCCACAAGGCCAAAGGCCCTTGGCAAAGGGCCATAGGTCCATTCCACAGGGCCATAGTCATTTCCATAGGGCCATAACCCCCCTCAAGCTCTCTCCACAGAACCGCAGGCTCCTTCTACAGGTTTACAGGCATATACACAGGGCCACATCCGCCTTCACCTCTCTCCACAAGGCGACAGGGCCCTTTCACTGTGTCATAGGCCTTTCCATAAGGCCACAACCCCCTCTGTCTCTCTCAAAAAGGACAGAGGCTCCCTTTACAAGGCAACAGCCCCCTCCACAAGGCCAAAGGCCTTTTTCAAAGGGCCACAGGTCCCTTTCGCAGGGCCATAGGCATTTCCCCAAGGCAATAACCCCCTCCAGCTCTCTCCACAGGACCACAGGCTCCTTCTACAAGACTACAACCCCTTTGAGCTCTTTCATCAGGGCCACAGCCTCCTCCGCCCCCCTTTAATCAGTTAAAAGGGCTCAATTGAGTGACCACAACACCTTCAGCTCTCTCCACAGGACCACAGGCTCCTACTGAGCCACAGGACTTTCCACAGTGCCACAAGCCCCTCTAGCTCTCTCCACAGGCAATCATGTTGCATGTTTTTTACTGCAAAGGACTTCATAGGCCCAAATCTTACTCCAGAGCCTTCCACAGGCCCCTCCAGCCGGCTCCACATGGCCTTTTCCTCAGGCCACAACTCCCTCCAGCTCTCTTTACATCGCCACATGCCCCTCTGCGGGGCCACAGACCCCTATACAGGGTCACTGGCCTTTCCACAGGGCCTCAACCCCTTCAGCTCTCTCCACAGGACCACAGGCTTTTCCACAGCCCACAACTCCTTCCAGCTCTCACCACAGGGCCACAGCCCCTTCCACAAGGCTAAAGGGCCTATCCATAGGGCCACAGACCTTTCCACAGGGCCACAACACGCTCCAGCTCTCTCCACAGGACAAGAAGCTCTCTTTACAGGGCCATAGCTCACCTCCACAGGGCCAAATGCACTTTCCACACGGCCACAACTCCCAACAGCCCTCTCCACAGAGTCACAGGGCCCGTCTGCAGGGCACAAGCCCCCTCTTCAAGGCCAAAAGGCCTTTCTACATGGCCATAGTCATTTCCATAGGGCACGAGCACCTCCAGCTCTCTCCACAGGGCAACAGACCCCTATACAGGATCACAGGCCTTTCCACAGGGCCACAACACCTTCAGCTCTCTCCACAGGACCACAGGCTCCTACTGGGCCACAGGCCTTTCCACAGTGCCACAAGCCCCTCCAGCTCTCTCCACAGGCAATCATGTTGCATGTTGTTTACTGCAAAGGACTTCATAGGCTCAAATCTTACTCCAGAGCCTTCCACAGGCCTCTCCAGCCCGCTCCACATGGCCTTTTCCTCAGGCCACAACTCCCTCCAGCTCTCTTTACATCGCCACATGCCCCTCTGCGGGGCCACAGACCCCTATACAGGGTCACAGGCCTTTCCACAGGGCCTCAACCCCTTCAGCTGTCTCCACAGGACCACAGGCTTTTCCACAGCCCACAACTCCTTCCAGCTCTCACCACAGGGCCACAGCCCTTTCCACAAGGCTAAAGGGCCTATCCATAGGGCCACAGACCTTTCCACAGGGCCAAAACACCCTCCAGCTCTCTCCACAGGACAAGAAGCTCTCTTTACAGGGCCATAGCTCACCTCCACAGGGCCAAATGCACTTTCCACACGGCCACAACTCCCAACAGCTCTCTCCACAGAGTCACAGGGCCCGTCTGCAGGGCACAAGCCCCCTCTTCAAGGCCAAAAGGCCTTTCTACATGGCCATAGTCATTTCCATAGGGCACGAGCCCCTCCAGCTCTCTCCACAGAGCAACGGACCCCTATACAGGATCACAGGCCTTTCCACAGGGCCACAACACCTTCAGCTCTCTCCACAGGACCACAGGCTCCTACTGGGCCACAGGCCTTTCCACAGTGCCACAAGCCCCTCCAGCTCTCTCCACAGGCAATCATGTTGCATGTTGTTTACTGCAAAGGACTTCATAGGCTCAAATCTTACTCCAGAGCCTTCCACAGGCCTCTCCAGCCCGCTCCACATGGCCTTTTCCTCAGGCCACAACTCCCTCCAGCTCTCTTTACATCGCCACATGCCCCTCTGCGGGGCCACAGACCCCTATACAGGGTCACAGGCCTTTCCACAGGGCCTCAACCCCTTCAGCTGTCTCCACAGGACCACAGGCTTTTCCACAGCCCACAACTCCTTCCAGCTCTCACCACAGGGCCACAGCCCTTTCCACAAGGCTAAAGGGCCTATCCATAGGGCCACATACCTTTCCACAGGGCCACAACACCCTCCAGCTCTCTCCACAGGACAAGAAGCTCTCTTTACAGGGCCATAGCTCACCTCCACAGGGCCAAATGCACTTTCCACACGGCCACAACTCCCAACAGCTCTCTCCACAGAGTCACAGGGCCCGTCTGCAGGGCACAAGCCCCCTCTTCAAGGCCAAAAGGCCTTTCTACATGGCCATAGTCATTTCCATAAGGCACGAGCCCCTCCAGCTCTCTCCACAGGGCAACAGACCCCTATACAGGATCACAGGCCTTTCCACAGGGCCACAACACCTTCAGCTCTCTCCACAGGACCACAGGCTCCTACTGGGCCACAGGCCTTTCTACAGTGCCACAAGCCCCTCCAGCTCTCTCCACATGCAATCATGTTGCATGTTGTTTACTGCAAAGGACTTCATAGGCTCAAATCTTACTCCAGAGCCTTCCACAGGCCTCTCCAGCCCGCTCCACATGGCCTTTTCCTCAGGCCACAACTCCCTCCAGCTCTCTTTACATCGCCACATGCCCCTCTGCGGGGCCACAGACCCCTATACAGGGTCACAGGCCTTTCCACAGGGCCTCAACCCCTTCAGCTGTCTCCACAGGACCACAGGCTTTTCCACAGCCCACAACTCCTTCCAGCTCTCACCACAGGGCCACAGCCCTTTCCACAAGGCTAAAGGGCCTATCCATAGGGCCACAGACCTTTCCACAGGGCCACAACACCCTCCAGCTCTCTCCACAGGACAAGAAGCTCTCTTTACAGGGCCATAGCTCACCTCCACAGGGCCAAATGCACTTTCCACACGGCTACAACTCCCAACAGCTCTCTCCACAGAGTCACAGGGCCCGTCTGCAGGGCACAAGCGCCCTCTTCAAGGCCAAAAGGCCTTTCTACATGGCTATAGTCATTTCCATACGGCACGAGCCCCTCCAGCTCTCTCCACAGGGCAACGGACCCCTATACAGGGTCACAGGCCTTTCCACAGGGCCACAACACCTTCAGCTCTCTCCACAGGACCACAGGCTCCTACTGGGCCACAGGCATTTCCACAGTGCCACAAGCCCCTCCAGCTCTCTCCACAGGCAATCATGTTGCATGTTGTTTACTGCAAAGGACTTCATAGGCTCAAATCTTACTCCAGAGCCTTCCACAGGCCTCTCCAGCCCGCTCCACATGGCCTGTTCCTCAGGCCACAACTCCCTCCAGCTCTCTTTACATCGCCACATGCCCCTCTGCGGGGCCACAGACCCCTATACAGGGTCACAGGCCTTTCCACAGGGCCTCAACCCCTTCAGCTGTCTCCACAGGACCACAGGCTTTTCCACAGCCCACAACTCCTTCCAGCTCTCACCACAGGGCCACAGCCCTTTCCACAAGGCTAAAGGGCCTATCCATAGGGCCACATACCTTTCCACAGGGCCACAACACCCTCCAGCTCTCTCCACAGGACAAGAAGCTCTCTTTACAGGGCCATAGCTCACCTCCACAGGGCCAAATGCACTTTCCACACGGCCACAACTCCCAACAGCTCTCTCCACAGAGTCACAGGGCCCGTCTGCAGGGCACAAGCCCCCTCTTCAAGGCCAAAAGGCCTTTCTACATGGCCATAGTCATTTCCATAGGGCACGAGCCCCTCCAGCTCTCTCCACAGGGCAACAGACCCCTATACAGGATCACAGGCCTTTCCACAGGGCCACAACACCTTCAGCTCTCTCCACAGGACCACAGGCTCCTACTGGGCCACAGGCCTTTCTACAGTGCCACAAGCCCCTCCAGCTCTCTCCACAGGCAATCATGTTGCATGTTGTTTACTGCAAAGGACTTCATAGGCTCAAATCTTACTCCAGAGCCTTCCACAGGCCTCTCCAGCCCGCTCCACATGGCCTTTTCCTCAGGCCACAACTCCCTCCAGCTCTCTTTACATCGCCACATGCCCCTCTGCGGGGCCACAGACCCCTATACAGGGTCACAGGCCTTTCCACAGGGCCTCAACCCCTTCAGCTGTCTCCACAGGACCACAGGCTTTTCCACAGCCCACAACTCCTTCCAGCTCTCACCACAGGGCCACAGCCCTTTCCACAAGGCTAAAGGGCCTATCCATAGGGCCACATACCTTTCCACAGGGCCACAACACCCTCCAGCTCTCTCCACAGGACAAGAAGCTCTCTTTACAGGGCCATAGCTCACCTCCACAGGGCCAAATGCACTTTCCACACGGCTACAACTCCCAACAGCTCTCTCCACAGAGTCACAGGGCCCGTCTGCAGGGCACAAGCGCCCTCTTCAAGGCCAAAAGGCCTTTCTACATGGCTATAGTCATTTCCATACGGCACGAGCCCCTCCAGCTCTCTCCACAGGGCAACGGACCCCTATACAGGGTCACAGGCCTTTCCACAGGGCCACAACACCTTCAGCTCTCTCCACAGGACCACAGGCTCCTACTGGGCCACAGGCCTTTCCATAGTGCCACAAGCCCCTCCAGCTCTCTCCACAGGCAATCATGTTGCATGTTGTTTACTGCAAAGGACTTCATAGGCTCAAATCTTACTCCAGAGCCTTCCACAGGCCTCTCCAGCCCGCTCCACATGGCCTTTTCCTCAGGCCACAACTCCCTCCAGCTCTCTTTACATCGCCACATGCCCCTCTGCGGGGCCACAGACCCCTATACAGGGTCACAGGCCTTTCCACAGGGCCTCAACCCCTTCAGCTGTCTCCACAGGACCACAGGCTCCTACTGGGCCACAGGCCTTTCCACAGTGCCACAAGCCCCTCCAACTCTTCTCCACAGGACAACAAGCTCTCTTTACCGGGCCATAGCTCCCATCAACAGGGCGAAATGCACTTTCTGCACCGCCACTGCCCCCTTTAGCTCTCTCCACAGAGACACAAGGCCCGTCTGCAAGGCACAAGCCCCCTCTTCAAGGCCAGAAGGCCTGTCTACATGGCCATAGTCATTTCCATAGGGCACGAGCCCCTACAGCTCTCTCCACAGGGCAACGGACCCCTATACAGGGTCACAGGCCTTTCCACAGGGCCTCAACCCCATCAGCTCTCTCCACAGGACCACTGGCTCCTTCTGCCGGGCCACAAGCATTTCCACAGGGCCACAATCCCCTCAAACTCTTTTCCACATGACAACAAGCTAACTTTACAAGGACATAGCTCCTTTCCTCATAGCCAGCCATCATGGTGTTTGTGTTATTAAAGAAAAAAAAAATTTGAGGGCTGGCTAGAGGCAGCCGTGGACACACTATAGCCAGCCCTCATGGTGTTTGTGTTATTAAAGAAAAAAAAATTTGGGGGTTGGCTAGAGGCAGCCGTGGACACACGATAGCCAGCCCTCATGGTGTTTGTGTTATTAAAGAAAAAAAAAATTGGGGGGCTGGCTAGAGGCAGCCGTGGACACACGATAGCCAGGCCTCATGGTGCTTGTGTTATTAAAGAAAAAAAAATTGGGGGGCTGGCTAGAGGTAGCCGTGGATACACGATAGCCAGCCCTCATGGTGTTTGTGTTATTAAAGAAAAAAAAAAATTGGGGGGCTGGCTAGAGGCAGCCGTGAACACACGATAGCCAGCCCTCATGGTGTTTGTGTTATTAAAGAAAAAAAAAAAATTGGGGGGCTGGCTAGAGGCAGCCGTGAACACACGATAGCCAGCCCTCATAGTGTTTGTGTTATTAAAGAAAAAAAAAATTGGGGTGCTGGCTAAAGGCAGCCATGGACACATGATAGCCAGCCCTCATGGTGTTTGTGTTATTAAAGAAAAAAAAATTGGGGGGCTGGCTAGAGGCAGCCGTGAACACACGATAGCCAGCCCTCATGGTGTTTGTGTTATTAAAGAAAAACAAAAATTGGGGGGCTGGCTAGAGGCAGCCGTGGACACACGATAGCCAGCCCTCATGGTGTTTGTGTTATTAAAGAAAAAAAAATTTGGGGGTTGGCTAGAGGCAGCCGTGGACACACGATAGCCAGCCCTCATGGTGTTTGTGTTATTAAAGAAAAAAAAAATTGGGGGGCTGGCTAGAGGCAGCCGTGAACACACGATAGCCAGCCCTCATGTTGTTTGTGTTATTAAAGAAAAAAAAAAAATTGGGGGGCTGGCTAGAGGCAGCCGTGGACACACGATAGCCAGCCCTCATGGTGTTTGTGTTATTAAAGAAAAAAAAAATTGGGGGGCTGGCTAGAGGCAGCCGTGAACACACGAAAGCCAGCCCTCATGGTGTTTGTGTTATTAAAGAAAAAAAAAATTGGGGGGCTGGCTAGAGGCAGCCGTGGACACATGATAGCGAGCCCTCATGGTGTTTGTGTTATTAAAGAAAAAAAAAATTGGGGGGCTGGCTAGAGGCAGCCGTGAACACACGATAGCCAGCCCTCATGGTGTTTGTGTTATTAAAGAAAAAAAAAATTGGGGGGCTGGCTAGAGGCAGCCGTGAACACACGATAGCCAGCCCTCATGGTGTTTGTGTTATTAAAGAAAAAAAAAATTGGGGGGCTGGCTAGAGGCAGCCGTGGACACATGATAGCCAGCCCTCATGGTGTTTGTGTTATTAAAGAAAAAAAAAATTGGGGGGCTGGCTAGAGGCAGCCGTGGACACACGATAGCCAGCCCTCATGGTGCTTGTGTTATTAAAGAAAAAAAAAATTGGGGGGCTGGCTAGAGGTAGCCGTGGATACACGATAGCCAGCCCTCATGGTGTTTGTGTTATTAAAGAAAAAAAAAAATTGGGGGGCTGGCTAGAGGCAGCCGTGAACACACGATAGCCAGCCCTCATGGTGTTTGTGTTATTAAAGAAAAAAAAAAATTGGGGGGCTGGCTAGAGGCAGCCGTGGACACACGATAGCCAGCCCTCATGGTGTTTGTGTTATTAAAGAAAAAAAAATTAGGGGGCTGGCTAGAGGCAGCCGTGAACACACGATAGCCAGCCCTCATGGTGTTTGTGTTATTAAAGAAAAAAAATATTTGGGTGGCTGGCTAGAGGCAGCCGTGGACACACGATAGCCAGCCCTAATGGTGTTTGTGTTATTAAAGAAAAAAAAAATTGGGGGGCTGGCTAGAGGCAGCCGTGAACACACGATAGCCAGGCCTCATGGTGCTTGTGTTATTAAAGAAAAAAAAAATTGGGGGGCTGGCTAGAGGTAGCCGTGGATACACGATAGCCAGCCCTCATGGTGTTTGTGTTATTAAAGAAAAAAAAAATTGGGGGGCTGGCTAGAGGCAGCCGTGAACACACGATAGCCAGCCCTCATGGTGTTTGTGTTATTAAAGAAAAAAAAAATTGGGGGGCTGGCTAGAGGCAGCCGTGAACACACGATAGCCAGTCCTCATGGTGTTTGTGTTATTAAAGAAAAAAAAAATTGGGGGGCTGGCTAGAGGCAGCCGTGGACACATGATAGCCAGCCCTCATGGTGTTTGTGTTATTAAAGAAAAAAAAATTGGGGGGCTGGCTAGAGGCAGCCGTGGACACACGATAGCCAGGCCTCATGGTGCTTGTGTTATTAAAGAAAAAAAAATTAGGGGGCTGGCTAGAGGTAGCCGTGGATACACGATAGCCAGCCCTCATGGTGTTTGTGTTATTAAAGAAAAAAAAAAATTGGGGGGCTGGCTAGAGGCAGCCGTGAACACACGATAGCCAGCCCTCATGGTGTTTGTGTTATTAAAGAAAAAAAAAAAATTGGGGGGCTGGCTAGAGGCAGCCGTGAACACACGATAGCCAGCCCTCATAGTGTTTGTGTTATTAAAGAAAAAAAAAATTGGGGTGCTGGCTAAAGGCAGCCATGGACACATGATAGCCAGCCCTCATGGTGTTTGTGTTATTAAAGAAAAAAAAATTGGGGGGCTGGCTAGAGGCAGCCGTGAACACACGATAGCCAGCCCTCATGGTGTTTGTGTTATTAAAGAAAAACAAAAATTGGGGGGCTGGCTAGAGGCAGCCGTGGACACACGATAGCCAGCCCTCATGGTGTTTGTGTTATTAAAGAAAAAAAAATTTGGGGGTTGGCTAGAGGCAGCCGTGGACACACGATAGCCAGCCCTCATGGTGTTTGTGTTATTAAAGAAAAAAAAAATTGGGGGGCTGGCTAGAGGCAGCCGTGAACACACGATAGCCAGCCCTCATGTTGTTTGTGTTATTAAAGAAAAAAAAAAAATTGGGGGGCTGGCTAGAGGCAGCCGTGGACACACGATAGCCAGCCCTCATGGTGTTTGTGTTATTAAAGAAAAAAAAAATTGGGGGGCTGGCTAGAGGCAGCCGTGAACACACGAAAGCCAGCCCTCATGGTGTTTGTGTTATTAAAGAAAAAAAAAATTGGGGGGCTGGCTAGAGGCAGCCGTGGACACATGATAGCGAGCCCTCATGGTGTTTGTGTTATTAAAGAAAAAAAAAATTGGGGGGCTGGCTAGAGGCAGCCGTGAACACACGATAGCCAGCCCTCATGGTGTTTGTGTTATTAAAGAAAAAAAAAATTGGGGGGCTGGCTAGAGGCAGCCGTGAACACACGATAGCCAGCCCTCATGGTGTTTGTGTTATTAAAGAAAAAAAAAATTGGGGGGCTGGCTAGAGGCAGCCGTGGACACATGATAGCCAGCCCTCATGGTGTTTGTGTTATTAAAGAAAAAAAAAATTGGGGGGCTGGCTAGAGGTAGCCGTGGATACACGATAGCCAGCCCTCATGGTGTTTGTGTTATTAAAGAAAAAAAAAAATTGGGGGGCTGGCTAGAGGCAGCCGTGAACACACGATAGCCAGCCCTCATGGTGTTTGTGTTATTAAAGAAAAAAAAAAATTGGGGGGCTGGCTAGAGGCAGCCGTGGACACACGATAGCCAGCCCTCATGGTGTTTGTGTTATTAAAGAAAAAAAAAATTAGGGGGCTGGCTAGAGGCAGCCGTGAACACACGATAGCCAGCCCTCATGGTGTTTGTGTTATTAAAGAAAAAAAATATTTGGGTGGCTGGCTAGAGGCAGCCGTGGACACACGATAGCCAGCCCTAATGGTGTTTGTGTTATTAAAGAAAAAAAAAATTGGGGGGCTGGCTAGAGGCAGCCGTGAACACACGATAGCCAGGCCTCATGGTGCTTGTGTTATTAAAGAAAAAAAAAATTGGGGGGCTGGCTAGAGGTAGCCGTGGATACACGATAGCCAGCCCTCATGGTGTTTGTGTTATTAAAGAAAAAAAAAATTGGGGGGCTGGCTAGAGGCAGCCGTGAACACACGATAGCCAGCCCTCATGGTGTTTGTGTTATTAAAGAAAAAAAAAAAATTGGGGGGCTGGCTAGAGGCAGCCGTGAACACACGATAGCCAGCCCTCATGGTGTTTGTGTTATTAAAGAAAAAAAAATTGGGGGGCTGGCTATAGGCAGCCATGGACACATGATAGCCAGCCCTCATGGTGTTTGTGTTATTAAAGAAAAAAAAAATTGGGGGGCTGGCTAGAGGCAGCCGTGAACACACGATAGCCAGCCCTCATGGTGTTTGTGTTATTAAAGAAAAACAAAAATTGGGGGGCTGGCTAGAGGCAGCCGTGGACACACGATAGCCAGCCCTCATGGTGTTTGTGTTATTAAAGAAAAAAAAATTTGAGGGTTGGCTAGAGGCAGCCGTGGACACACGATAGCCAGCCCTCATGGTGTTTGTGTTATTAAAGAAAAAAAAAATTGGGGGGCTGGCTAGAGGCAGCCGTGAACACACGATAGCCAGCCCTCATGGTGTTTGTGTTATTAAAGAAAAACAAAAATTGGGGGGCTGGCTAGAGGCAGCCGTGGACACACGATAGCCAGCCCTCATGGTGTTTGTGTTATTAAAGAAAAAAAAATTTGGGGGTTGGCTAGAGGCAGCCGTGGACACACGATAGCCAGCCCTCATGGTGTTTGTGTTATTAAAGAAAAAAAAAATTGGGGGGCTGGCTAGAGGCAGCCGTGAACACACGATAGCCAGCCCTCATGTTGTTTGTGTTATTAAAGAAAAAAAAAAATTGGGGGGCTGGCTAGAGGCAGCCGTGGACACACGATAGCCAGCCCTCATGGTGTTTGTGTTATTAAAGAAAAAAAAAATTGGGGGGCTGGCTAGAGGCAGCCGTGAACACACGAAAGCCAGCCCTCATGGTGTTTGTGTTATTAAAGAAAAAAAAAATTGGGGGGCTGGCTAGAGGCAGCCGTGGACACATGATAGCGAGCCCTCATGGTGTTTGTGTTATTAAAGAAAAAAAAAATTGGGGGGCTGGCTAGAGGCAGCCGTGAACACACGATAGCCAGCCCTCATGGTGTTTGTGTTATTAAAGAAAAAAAAAATTGGGGGGCTGGCTAGAGGCAGCCGTGAACACACGATAGCCAGCCCTCATGGTGTTTGTGTTATTAAAGAAAAAAAAAATTGGGGGGCTGGCTAGAGGCAGCCGTGGACACATGATAGCCAGCCCTCATGGTGTTTGTGTTATTAAAGAAAAAAAAAATTGGGGGGCTGGCTAGAGGCAGCCGTGGACACACGATAGCCAGCCCTCATGGTGCTTGTGTTATTAAAGAAAAAAAAAATTGGGGGGCTGGCTAGAGGTAGCCGTGGATACACGATAGCCAGCCCTCATGGTGTTTGTGTTATTAAAGAAAAAAAAAAATTGGGGGGCTGGCTAGAGGCAGCCGTGAACACACGATAGCCAGCCCTCATGGTGTTTGTGTTATTAAAGAAAAGAAAAAATTGGGGGGCTGGCTAGAGGCAGCCGTGGACACACGATAGCCAGCCCTCATGGTGTTTGTGTTATTAAAGAAAAAAAAATTAGGGGGCTGGCTAGAGGCAGCCGTGAACACACGATAGCCAGCCCTCATGGTGTTTGTGTTATTAAAGAAAAAAAATATTTGGGTGGCTGGCTAGAGGCAGCCGTGGACACACGATAGCCAGCCCTAATGGTGTTTGTGTTATTAAAGAAAAAAAAAATTGGGGGGCTGGCTAGAGGCAGCCGTGAACACACGATAGCCAGGCCTCATGGTGCTTGTGTTATTAAAGAAAAAAAAAATTGGGGGGCTGGCTAGAGGTAGCCGTGGATACACGATAGCCAGCCCTCATGGTGTTTGTGTTATTAAAGAAAAAAAAAATTGGGGGGCTGGCTAGAGGCAGCCGTGAACACACGATAGCCAGCCCTCATGGTGTTTGTGTTATTAAAGAAAAAAAAAATTGGGGGGCTGGCTAGAGGCAGCCGTGAACACACGATAGCCAGTCCTCATGGTGTTTGTGTTATTAAAGAAAAAAAAAATTGGGGGGCTGGCTAGAGGCAGCCGTGGACACATGATAGCCAGCCCTCATGGTGTTTGTGTTATTAAAGAAAAAAAAATTGGGGGGCTGGCTAGAGGCAGCCGTGGACACACGATAGCCAGGCCTCATGGTGCTTGTGTTATTAAAGAAAAAAAAATTAGGGGGCTGGCTAGAGGTAGCCGTGGATACACGATAGCCAGCCCTCATGGTGTTTGTGTTATTAAAGAAAAAAAAAAATTGGGGGGCTGGCTAGAGGCAGCCGTGAACACACGATAGCCAGCCCTCATGGTGTTTGTGTTATTAAAGAAAAAAAAAAAATTGGGGGGCTGGCTAGAGGCAGCCGTGAACACACGATAGCCAGCCCTCATAGTGTTTGTGTTATTAAAGAAAAAAAAAATTGGGGTGCTGGCTAAAGGCAGCCATGGACACATGATAGCCAGCCCTCATGGTGTTTGTGTTATTAAAGAAAAAAAAATTGGGGGGCTGGCTAGAGGCAGCCGTGAACACACGATAGCCAGCCCTCATGGTGTTTGTGTTATTAAAGAAAAACAAAAATTGGGGGGCTGGCTAGAGGCAGCCGTGGACACACGATAGCCAGCCCTCATGGTGTTTGTGTTATTAAAGAAAAAAAAATTTGGGGGTTGGCTAGAGGCAGCCGTGGACACACGATAGCCAGCCCTCATGGTGTTTGTGTTATTAAAGAAAAAAAAAATTGGGGGGCTGGCTAGAGGCAGCCGTGAACACACGATAGCCAGCCCTCATGTTGTTTGTGTTATTAAAGAAAAAAAAAAAATTGGGGGGCTGGCTAGAGGCAGCCGTGGACACACGATAGCCAGCCCTCATGGTGTTTGTGTTATTAAAGAAAAAAAAAATTGGGGGGCTGGCTAGAGGCAGCCGTGAACACACGAAAGCCAGCCCTCATGGTGTTTGTGTTATTAAAGAAAAAAAAAATTGGGGGGCTGGCTAGAGGCAGCCGTGGACACATGATAGCGAGCCCTCATGGTGTTTGTGTTATTAAAGAAAAAAAAAATTGGGGGGCTGGCTAGAGGCAGCCGTGAACACACTATAGCCAGCCCTCATGGTGTTTGTGTTATTAAAGAAAAAAAAAATTGGGGGGCTGGCTAGAGGCAGCCGTGAACACACGATAGCCAGCCCTCATGGTGTTTGTGTTATTAAAGAAAAAAAAAATTGGGGGGCTGGCTAGAGGCAGCCGTGGACACATGATAGCCAGCCCTCATGGTGTTTGTGTTATTAAAGAAAAAAAAAATTGGGGGGCTGGCTAGAGGCAGCCGTGGACACACGATAGCCAGCCCTCATGGTGCTTGTGTTATTAAAGAAAAAAAAAATTGGGGGGCTGGCTAGAGGTAGCCGTGGATACACGATAGCCAGCCCTCATGGTGTTTGTGTTATTAAAGAAAAAAAAAAATTGGGGGGCTGGCTAGAGGCAGCCGTGAACACACGATAGCCAGCCCTCATGGTGTTTGTGTTATTAAAGAAAAAAAAAATTAGGGGGCTGGCTAGAGGCAGCCGTGAACACACGATAGCCAGCCCTCATGGTGTTTGTGTTATTAAAGAAAAAAAATATTTGGGTGGCTGGCTAGAGGCAGCCGTGGACACACGATAGCCAGCCCTAATGGTGTTTGTGTTATTAAAGAAAAAAAAAATTGGGGGGCTGGCTAGAGGCAGCCGTGAACACACGATAGCCAGGCCTCATGGTGCTTGTGTTATTAAAGAAAAAAAAAATTGGGGGGCTGGCTAGAGGTAGCCGTGGATACACGATAGCCAGCCCTCATGGTGTTTGTGTTATTAAAGAAAAAAAAAATTGGGGGGCTGGCTAGAGGCAGCCGTGAACACACGATAGCCAGCCCTCATGGTGTTTGTGTTATTAAAGAAAAAAAAAAAATTGGGGGGCTGGCTAGAGGCAGCCGTGAACACACGATAGCCAGCCCTCATGGTGTTTGTGTTATTAAAGAAAAAAAAAATTGGGGGGCTGGCTATAGGCAGCCATGGACACATGATAGCCAGCCCTCATGGTGTTTGTGTTATTAAAGAAAAAAAAAATTGGGGGGCTGGCTAGAGGCAGCCGTGAACACACGATAGCCAGCCCTCATGGTGTTTGTGTTATTAAAGAAAAACAAAAATTGGGGGGCTGGCTAGAGGCAGCCGTGGACACACGATAGCCAGCCCTCATGGTGTTTGTGTTATTAAAGAAAAAAAAATTTGAGGGTTGGCTAGAGGCAGCCGTGGACACACGATAGCCAGCCCTCATGGTGTTTGTGTTATTAAAGAAAAAAAAAATTGGGGGGCTGGCTAGAGGCAGCCGTGAACACACGATAGCCAGCCCTCATGGTGTTTGTGTTATTAAAGAAAAAAAAAATTGGGGGGCTGGCTAGAGGCAGCCGTGGACACACGATAGCCAGCCCTCATGGTGTTTGTGTTATTAAAGAAAAAAAAAATTGGGGGGCTGGCTAGAGGCAGCCGTGAACAGACAATAGTCAGCCCTCATGGTGTTTGTGTTATTAAAGAAAAAAAAAATTGGGGGGCTGGCTGGAGGCAGCCGTGGACACACGATAGCCAGCCCTCATGGTGTTTGTGTTATTAAAGAAAAAAAAAATTGGGGGGCTGGCTAGAGGCAGCCGTGGACACACGATAGCCAGCCCTCATGGTGCTTGTGTTATTAAAGAAAAAAAAAATTGGGGGGCTGGCTAGAGGTAGCCGTGGATACACGATAGCCAGCCCTCATGGTGTTTGTGTTATTAAAGAAAAAAAAAAATTGGGGGGCTGGCTAGAGGCAGCCGTGAACACACGATAGCTAGCCCTCATGGCGTTTGTGTTATTAAAGAAAAAAAAAATTGGGGGGCTGGCTAGAGGCAGCTGTGGACACACGATAGCCAGCCCTCATGGTGTTTGTGTTATTAAAGAAAAAAAAAATTAGGGGGCTGGCTAGAGGTAGCCGTGGATACACGATAGCCAGCCCTCATGGTGTTTGTGTTATTAAAGAAAAAAAAAAAATTGGGGGGCTGGCTAGAGGCAGCCGTGAACACACGATAGCCAGCCCTCATGGTGTTTGTGTTATTAAAGAAAAAAAAATTGGGGGGCTGGCTAGAGGCAGCCGTGAACACACGATAGCCAGCCCTCATGGTGTTTGTGTTATTAAAGAAAAAAAATACTTGGGGGGCTGGCTAGAGGCAGCCGTGGACACACGATAGCCAGCCCTCATGGTGTTTGTGTTATTAAAGAAAAAAAATACTTGGGGGGCTGGCTAGAGGCAGCCGTGGACACACGATAGCCAGCCCTCATGGTGTTTGTGTTATTAAAGAAAAAAAAAATTGGGGGGCTGGCTAGAGGCAGCCGTGAACACACGATAGCCAGCCCTCATGGTGTTTGTGTTATTAAAGAAAAAAAAAAATTGGGGGGCTGGCTAGAGGCAGCCGTGGACACACGATAGCCAGCCCTCATGGTGCTTGTGTTATTAAAGAAAAAAAAAATTGGGGGGCTGGCTAGAGGTAGCCGTGGATACACGATAGCCAGCCCTCATGGTGTTTGTGTTATTAAAGAAAAAAAAAAATTGGGGGGCTGGCTAGAGGCATCTGTGAACACACGATAGCCAGCCCTCATGGTGTTTGTGTTATTAAAGAAAAAAAAAATTGGGGGGCTGGCTAGAGGCAGCCGTGAACACACGATAGCCAGCCCTCATGGTGTTTGTGTTATTAAAGAAAAAAAATATTTGGGGGGCTGGCTAGAGGCAGCCGTGGACACACGATAGCCAGCCCTCATGGTGTTTGTGTTATTAAAGAAAAAAAAAATTGGGGGGCTGGCTAGAGGCAGCCGTGAACACACGATAGCCAGCCCTCATGGTGTTTGTGTTATTAAAGAAAAAAAAAATTGGGGGGCTGGCTAGAGGCAGCCGTGGACACACGATAGCCAGCCCTCATGGTGTTTGTGTTATTAAAGAAAAAAAAAATTGGGGGGCTGGCTAGAGGCAGCCGTGGACACACGATAGCCAGCCCTCATGGTGTTTGTGTTATTAAAGAAAAAAAAATTGGGGGGCTGGCTAGAGGCAGCCGTGGACACACGATAGCCAGCCCTCATGGTGTTTGTGTTATTAAAGAAAAAAAAAATTGGGGGGCTGGCTAGAGGCAGCCGTGGACACACGATAGCCAGCCCTCATGGTGTTTGTGTTATTAAAGAAAAAAAAAATTGGGGGGCTGGCTAGAGGCAGCCGTGGACACACGATAGCCAGCCCTCATGGTGCTTGTGTTATTAAAGAAAAAAAAAATTGGGGGGCTGGCTAGAGGTAGCCGTGGATACACGATAGCCAGCCCTCATGGTGTTTGTGTTATTAAAGAAAAAAAAAAATTGGGGGGCTGGCTAGAGGCATCCGTGAACACACGATAGCCAGCCCTCATGGTGTTTGTGTTATTAAAGAAAAAAAAAATTGGGGGGCTGGCTAGAGGCAGCCGTGGACACACGATAGCCAGCCCTCATGGTGTTTGTGTTATTAAAGAAAAAAAAAATTGGGGGGCTGGCTAGAGGCAGCCGTGGACACACGATAGCCAGCCCTCATGGTGTTTGTGTTATTAAAGAAAAAAAAAATTGGGGGGCTGGCTAGAGGCAGCCGTGGACACACGATAGCCAGCCCTCATGGTGCTTGTGTTATTAAAGAAAAAAAAAATTGGGGGGCTGGCTAGAGGTAGCCGTGGATACACGATAGCCAGCCCTCATGGTGTTTGTGTTATTAAAGAAAAAAAAAAATTGGGGGGCTGGCTAGAGGCATCCGTGAACACACGATAGCCAGCCCTCATGGTGTTTGTGTTATTAAAGAAAAAAAAAATTGGGGGGCTGGCTAGAGGCAGCCGTGGACACACGATAGCCAGCCCTCATGGTGTTTGTGTTATTAAAGAAAAAAAAAATTAGGGGGCTGGCTAGAGGCAGCCGTGAACACACGATAGCCAGCCCTCATGGTGTTTGTGTTATTAAAGAAAAAAAAAATTGGGGGGCTGGCTAGAGGCAGCCGTGAACAAAATGCTTCATTTCTGCATCGTGGTTACATAGCCTTAGTGTTATTAAAGCAAAAAAAATTTGAGAGTTGGCTATATACATTATATGCCCAATATGAGGGCTGGATGCAGGTAATCCAGGACAACCAGCAGCCAGCTCTCATGCTTGCGTGCACATTAGAAAGAGAAACATTGCCATCTGGTGTTTTTACAATCCTAAAATAAAAAATTAAAAAGTTGGACAACATTGCCACCCGGTGGAGTTTCCTCAGAACACACAATGTCAACAAAAAAGTCAATGAGGGCTGGCTATTGGTCAATCAGGTAAGTGATTTAGCCAACCCTAATGTTACATTTTTTTGCATTTTTATTGCGTAGACCCCCTCAGGAGCGATATTTCAGGCCGCAGAGCGCGCAGTTTCGAGCAAAAATTTTGCCTTAACCCTGAAAAAAATTTAGCGCATCCCACCGCGTGCGTAAGCGTCCCAAATGCCAAAAAACAAATTTCCCCCATCAGTCCCTATATATTACTATAGTACAGAAGGTCATACTACCATATTGACTCTTTAGTCCAGTTCCAATGTATCAAGGTCAAGCCTGTTGCCCAAATGCAACAGATGTTGCATTCCGGCAACAAAAGTCGGCCATCTTGTGTCCCGTTTGCAACAAAAGGTCATCCTTTGTTGCCTTTCGGCAACATTTAAGGTCAAGCCTGTTGCAAACGGGACACGAAGCCTCTGATTTTGACCAAAGGTGCACCTCATCATCACAACTCCAAGTCAATAACACTTCTGTGAAATCTACCTGTCCAGTTATGAAGCAACACGGATTGTGAATCAATTTCTCCTGCTGTTGTGCAAATGGAGCAGACAACTGGTAGAAATGATAGGCAATTAGCCAGATACCCCCTATAAAGGAGTGGTTCTGCAGGTGGTGACCACAGACCATTTCTCTGTTCTCATTCTTTTTGGCTGATGTTTTGGTCACTTTTTCATTTTGCCATTGCTCTCACCCCTAGAGGTACATTAGCATTAGGCAGTGTCTACAGTACAACCCATAGAAGTTGCTCAGGTAGTGCCGTTCATCCAGGATGGCACATCAGTGCGAGCTGTGGCAAGAAGTGTAGCTGTGTCTGTCAGCACAGTGTCCAGAGCATGGAGCAGATACCAGGAGATGTGCAGGGAGCCATAGGAGGGCAACAACCCAGCAACAGGACCGTTACCTCCTCCTTTGTGCAAGGAGGAACAGGAGGAGCACTGCCAGAGCCCTGCAAAATGACCTCCAGCTGGCCACAAATGTGCATGTGTCTGCACAAACGGTTAGAAACCGACTCCATGAGGGTGGTATGAGGGCCCGATGTCCACAGATGGGGGTTGTGCTCACAGCCCAACACCGAGCAGGACGCTTGACATTTGCCACAGAACACCAGGATTGGCAAAGTCGCCACTGGTGCCCTCTGCTCTTCACAGATGAAAGCTCAGTATTGTGTGTGGCCTCCACGTGCCTGTATGACCTCCCTACAACGCCTGGGCATGCTCCTGATGAGGTTGCGGATGGTCTCCTGTGGGATCTCCTCCCAGACCTAGACTAAAGCATCAGCCAACTCCTGAACAGTCAGTGGTGCAACGCGACGTTGGTGGATGTGACTCGCCCCCTGGGCCATGGGGTACTCGTATCCGGGCAGTAGGGGAACGATGGGAGTAGTAGTGGCAACCCGGTTTCGTGGCTCAGGGTGGTCAGGCCAGTGGTAGTCCGTTATGTGCTGATGTTTATGTCCGACTACGCCACCCGTGGATTTGCGGTTATTAGGAACCGCCGCTGCATGCCGACCGCTGGGGCTGATGAGGTGTGCAGCTAGGGTAGTGTGACTCCCCACGGGAAGAGTACGGCCCCAGGGCAGTATAGTGGATGGTGGGAGTGATGGTGGTGAGAGTCCCAGTGCTGATAGTGCTGGAGAAGCAAGGAGCACACAGACAACAGGTTGCAGTCCAGGGTCTTTACTAGAACAGGTAAATTGACCCATAAACAGTCCCGGCTAGGAGGGGGACCTGGATGTCTGAGAGCAACGGGGAAATTGGCCCTGGTCAGGGTGAGGGTGTAGGCCTACCGTGCTTTCTGCGCTCCTTCTGGCTATCTCCTCCTGATAGGGTAACAGCCCACGTTTCCAAGCTTTCTGTGTATTCTCGCCTGTATGGCCTGCGACGTGGGTTCCTTTCTGCTCCCAGCCTTGTAGGGCTTTACTGGTACCTTCTGTTGTGGCAGGGCCTCCAGGCTTCTTAGGCCAAGGAATATACAGTCCCCTGCGGACTGGTTCTCTGCTGGGGGATGTGGAATCCTCTCAGCCTCAGACACCAAAGTCTGGTAAATTAAGTCCTCTTTCTGCCAAGACAGGCTCTCTTCGCCTCTTGTCTCTGGCTTGTGGCTCTCCTCCTGCCACACTTCCTCTTAGGTGCAGTGCAACTGTCTGTCCCTGTTCTGCTCTGGGACAAGTCTCAATGCTGAGACAGGCCATCCAGTTCTCTCTAACCCTGCCCCCAGCACCAGCTTTTATAGGGGCAGCCTGCTCCCCCTACTGGCCTGAGACAGGAGGCATTGCATGCTAATGTTCCCCTGACTAGAGAACCTCCCCCTTGCTCTCAGACACAGCTTTAATACATTTTGTGGCATCCAGGCCAGGGTGACACATTCCCCCCTAGTGAAATTTAGTACTCCGGGACTAAACAATAAACAAAGACAATAAAACATTAATAGACATTAATAGACAGACGACGCACAAATTGAGTTCTTAAGGTCACAGTGTGGCCTGTGACCGGGTGTCCATATCACCAATACAACGGGGAGCCTTAACCAGGTGGGGGTCTGTCCTACCCCAAGTCCTTCACAGTCTTAGTTCATTCCTTGGTTAGGCTCCGAACGCAGTCCATACCAGGTCCCGGTTATAAAAAGTCCATAACCTGTGAGTCCTTACAGTAACTGCAAGAAACTGAAACACGGAATTACCAAACATGCATGTAACTTTGCAAACAATTCAACATTTGGCAACAAGGTTATTTACAATTTTAGTGCGCTCTATATTCTCCAGCGAGCGGGTATCAGCCCCTTTGTGCTCCTGGTTGACCTACGTAGCCCACTGTCTGGTGGTGGACCAACCTGGCTTTCCCCACTAGCGTTAGGGGTACAGCTACCAGCTGGGTGTAC